>NC_057812.1:152793556-152816812 GCF_018294505.1 Triticum aestivum
TCAGTGAAAGTGGCCGAAGGCCTGAAGTCGCCTGCTGCTGCTCCTCCTCCCTCGGCGTCGTCCTCCAGAGCCGTCGCCCCCAGATCGGGGTCGTCGATGTCGCTCTCCACCTGGTCAGCGAGGAACTCGCGGGCCAGCCCCGAGGTGCCGGCTGGCGGGTGGAGGAGAGGATTCTAACCAAAGCCGACTGGTCAAAACAAACTCGGCAAGAAAAAAGACAATCCAAAGAAAGAAAGGAAAGGTAACTCACCACAAGCGGGGGGTTGGCGCGGGAGTACGGCTCCTTGCCGAACCGCCAATCCTCCAGGAGCTTGCTGTCCGAGAGGTAGTTCACCATGAAGGCCACCTCCTCGTGAGGCATGTCCTTGGTGCACATCCGACTCGGGTCGCGGTGCCCGCTCATCTGGCATATCATATGGGGGCGGCCTTGGAGCGGGAGAACTCGGCACGCCACGAAGGCGACCAGCAGGTCTGGACCAGTCAAGCCCTCCGACCGCGTCAGCACTCAGAGTCGCGCGATGGCGCCGGCTCCCACAGGCGTCAGCGACTTGGCCCGGTACGACCAGTTGGGCAGTCTCCCAGCCGGCGGGCCGGCTTTGAAAGCCGGCAGGTTGACCCAGTCGCCCCTCGTGGAGACGCTCCTGACGTAGAAGTACGATCTCTGCCACATCTTCACCGACTTTATCAGCGAGATGGAGGGGAAGGGGTTGTTGGCCCCTGACCTTCGCACGATGATAAAAGCGCCGCATTGAGCCGGCACGCCTGCAGCCTGGGTGCCGAGCTTGGAGAAGAAGAACCCCCCAGAGCTCGAAGGTGGGGAGGACTCCAAGGAAGCCTTCGCACAAGGCCACGATGGTGGACAACAGTACCACTGTGTTGGGGGTGAGGTGGTGCGGCTGGAGGCCGTAGAACTCCGAGAAGGATCGGAAGAAACTGCTCGCCGGCGGCCCCAACCCGCGCAAGCAGTGCGAGCGGAAGATGACCCACTCGCCCTCCTGCGGCGCGAGGGAAATCTCCCCCTTCGGCGCAAGACGCACCCGCACATGATCCTCGCTGGGGAGCCGACGAGTCCGGTGGAGGAACTCGACGTGGTCGTCGTGAACTTCGGAGCCGTCCCAGGTGCCGGAGCGCATCGGGGGAGGCGCGGCGGCAGAGGAAGAGCTCATCGCGAGCTGATCGCCGCGGCGTTCATCGGAGCTTGGGCGCGCGGTGGAGCGAAGAAGAAGAAGAAGAAGAAGGAAGAGAGCAAGGAGTGGTGGGAAGGAGGAGTGCGCGTGCCCCCCTCTTTCCCCTACTTATAGCCTCGTGGGCTGCAAAGCCGAGGGGGCGGTCGTGGGATTTACTGCGCCCACGGCCCCACGACCCCCACGTTCCATGACAAAGTTACTGCACGCAGTAACTCCACGAGAATCCCAACTGTCCGCCGGGGCCGCGGCGGATCCGCTCGAGCGCCGAGGCGCGGTAGTGGCGGGCCCCGCCTATGGGCCTGTCTCGTCGCACGCGTAGGTTGGCAGAATGGCCCAACCACGTGTCATTGCATGACAAGCCTAGAACGGGCGGCGGCCTGGAGGCTTAGCTAGCACGCTACTTGGATCCCGCCGCGATGTTCGAAATATTGTGTGAGTCGGAATTGAGCGAATCCGAGTTGAGCGAGTCCGACTCCTTCTAGTCGGCCCGGAAGAAGTCCATCCAAGACCATGTGTTGAGCACCCGGAAGGAGAAACTACTGAGACTTCTCGGCCGATCGTCCGCGGCGCCTCATCAGCTTCGGAGACTACTGTCGGAGTAATGGGCCACGGGTAGGCCAACCCGAGCCCCAGAACCTTTCAAGACATCGGGGCAGGCTGCGCCCCTCAAGGCCCCAGGACGAAGAGCCGCCTTCAAGAAGTCAATGGCAAGACGGCCGACTGCCACTCGCGGCCGACTCCCAGGGACGACCGCAGGGAAAGCCGACTCCTGCCTGGCGACTTCTGGAGAAGCCGGCTTTGGGGAGTCAGCCTGCGACTCCAACAAACCCCGTGACCTCATCAAAGGGGACGGGGCGGGAGAGTGGCTACAGTGAAGCCCACTCCCGCCCCTTACCAAGGGCGGGCATGGCCACAGCATGTCGTACACCGGAAGATCTCCGTGCGGCGTGGCACTGTTGCCATGCCGGCCCTGACATCAGCACCACAGGGTCGAATCCTGTACCCACGACGACTTGTCTGTACGGCCCAGAGGCAGCGGGTCCCACCAGTCAGTGAGACCCCAGGAGACGGCAAGAGGACCACCAGTCGGACCCGTCGGGAGTCGGCCCCGGGGAGTCGGCCAAGCCCTCCCTCGGGGCCCACGCACCATTAATCGAGATGTGATGGAGAGTGGCAATAGTGATCGCCCGCCAGGCGGCGGGGCTGTTGCCACGCCCCCATGATCGAGCCCGCGTCATCAGAAGCACGGCTACAGTAATCAGCAGCCGGCAAGACCCGCCCGCGGCGGACGCGGCCTGTCGGCTCTGTACCAGGCCAGTCGGCATGGCCCGCCAGTCGGAGGGCCCCAGCGGTCGGCGGGGAAGACGGAGGCCAGAGGCGCTGACGGCTGAGCCCGCATCCAGCCGTATTACCATTATACCCCTGGGGGGTAGGCCTATATAAACCCCCAGGGCACCCATGCAAAGGGTTGGAACCCACTAGCTCTAGGCCAGATCATATAGAAGGGAGAGAGCTAGCCTTGCCCTCTCCTACCTCCAAGAAACAGCTCAAGGAGCAACCGTGTAAACACTTTGCCATAGTGATCATGCGGAGACCCCGCAGAGCAGCAGTAGGGGTATTATCTCCCCGGAGAGCCCTGACGCCGGGTAAGATTCGCCGGCGTGCATGCCTTCGTCTCATCCCATTTTCAGGCACCGGCGATGTTCTACTCGCCCCTACCATGATAAGCCATCCTTTGGCATATGTCGCACTAAACCCCCGACACAACCCAAATTTATTGATTCGACACAATGGGAGCCAAAGAATATTCTCAAGTATTAGCAGTTGAGTTATCAATTCAACCACACCTGGAAACTTAATATCTGCAGCAAAGTGTTTAGTAGCAAAGTAATATGATAGTGGTGATAACGGTAGCAAAAGGTAACAGTAGTAAAAGGAATGTTTTTGGTATTTTGTAGTGATGATAGCAATAGCAACGGAAAAGTAAATAAGCGAAGAACAATATATGGAAAGCTCGTAGGCAATGGATCGGTGATAGAGAATTATGCCGGATGCGGTTCATCATGTAACAGTCATAACCTAGGGTGACACGAAACTAGCTCCAGTTTATTGATATAATGTAGGCATGTATTCCGAACATAGTCATACGTGCTTATGAAAAAGAACTTGCATGACATCTTTTGTCCTACCCTCCCGTGGCAGCGTGGTCCTTACGGAAACTAAGGGATATTAAGGCCTCCTTTTAATAGAGAACCGGAACAAAGCATTAACACATAGTGAATACATGAACTCCTCAAACTACGGTCATCACCGGTAAGATCCCGATTATTGTCACTTCGGGGTTAACAGATCATAACACGTAATAGGTGACTATAGACTTGCAAGATAGGATCAAGAACACTCATATATTGATGAAAACATAATAGGTTCAGATCTGAAATCATGGCACTCGGGCCCTAGTGACAAGCATGAAGCATAGCAAAGTCATAACAACATCAATCTCAGAACATAGTGGATACTAGGGATCAAACCCTAACAAAACTAACTCGATTACATGATAGATCCCATCCAACCCATCACCGTCCAGCAAGCCTACGATGGAATTACTCACGCACGGCGGTGAGCATCATGAAATTGGTGATGGAGGATGGTTGATGATGACGGATTCCCCTCTCCGGAGTCCCGAACGGACTCTAGATCAGCCCTCCCGAGAGGTTTTAGGGCTTGGCGGCGGCTCCATATCGTAAAACGCGATGATTTCTTCTCCCTGATTTTTTTCTCCCCGAAACTCAATATATGGAGGTGGAGTTGGAGTCGGAGATGCAACAGGGGGCCCACGAGGTAGGGGGGCACGCCCTAGGGGGGCAGGCGCGCCCCCCACCCTCGTGGCAAGGTGGTGCCCCCTGGCCTTCATCTTTGGCAGGTATTTGTCTTATTTTTTGAAAAGTGTCTCCGTGAAGTTTCAGGTCATTCCGAGAACGTTTGCTACTGCACATAAATAACAACATGATAATTCTGCTGAAAACAGCGTCAGTCCGGGTTAGTTCCATTCAAATCATGCAAGTTAGAGTCCAAAACAAGGGCAAAAGTGTTTGGAAAAGTAGATACGTTGGAGACGTATCAGCCTCCACCACCCTCGTAGCACAATTAGAGGCTTATGGGCCAAAGAAAAAAGAGTACTTAGTTCTGCGCTCCCACATTATCTTTTCTAGCCTTGGTCATGTATTAAGGACCCCTTTCCTACACAAGCCCCCCTCCCCATGGGCATGTAAATCGTTCACTCCCTACTAGAATGAATTCAAGAGGTCCCCTCTACTCCCCTTGTAGCTCTCCTCTGTGCTAGCATGGTTGACAATATAGGGCCATGGTTGCAGAATGGCTTCTGTTGCATTGATGGAGATTTTCGACGATGCTCCTCTCCGAATCAGGCGTTGGCCGCCACGGAGCCTCTGACACCCGGTACGAGCGCTGGTACCAGCGCATGCGTTCATACCAGACGTCGTCTTCTCTTCTGTTATTTTGTTGCTTCTCCAACTTAGTTCCTTCTTTCTCCATTTTGCTTCACCCTTGCAAATGATGATTTTTATCCATGTATGACCTCTTTTCATGTGGAAACAAAATAAAGAGAGAACTTTTTGCAATCTTTTGCATTCAGTAGTCATTAGTGATAATATCGGAGTGATGTCCTCGGATAGTTTATGATAAACCGGTTTAAACAACAGTGTGATGAGCATAAAAAGTACACTCATCAGCGTATGCTGACGTGGGTTGTCAGGGCCTTGGTTTTGCTGTTTGCGGGAAGGCTTTGTTGGTGGTACTCTATGGTGAAGTCAGAGTCATTTGTTCGGCGTGGCGACTGGTGATAATGATGACACTTGTGACTCCTCGACGGATGCTCCTTTCTTCTTTGTAACTCTGTGGTCTCCATGTGGCAAGGTTGACCGATGGTGTCCATGTTATATTACATGTGTTGGATTGCGTCAATTTTAGCTTGGTTTCCCGTCAATTGATCGGGTCATTCTTACTCTCTACTTAATTAATAAAAATGACAAGTCTTTTGCGATAAAAAAATGTAGGAGTAAGCAGAGAAAAAACAGATTAAGATGCGGCCCATGTCACAGGTGAGTATCTTCTTCTCGAAGAAATCCATGTGCCATTTTGCTAAGGGATTCACGTGCCATCGTCTAGCAATCACAACATGGATCTTCGGCTTACATATTCATCGAGGCAAAGACATCATGATTAGGATTTATGAGTAGTGGATAGTTAAGCACGGTACTACTCCCTTCGTTTTAAATTACTTGTCGCAGGTATGGATGTATCTAGATGTATTTTGGTTTTAGATACTTTCATTTCTGCAATGAGTAATTTGAAACGGAAGGAGTACATGATGAGGAGAAATAAGTCGCAGGGACCCAAATATGCACCCACACTCCCAAAGAGTCACTTTGGTGGACGGGTGCATTGAAGCCCTATATTTTGTATAGTGTGACAATGGTATTTTTGAAGTTTCAAAAATTCCAGAAATAATTCCACATGTTCATATGGATGTATGTTACACATGTGCAAGTTTTGGTGATGAGATAAGTAACCATGTGAGTTACACACAAATCACAAAACCGTGATTTTGGATAGATGAACAGTGCATGTACTATTCACTATTTAGAAATGGTCATTTTTGTCATTTTCGTATAGCTCACATGTTTGCTTATTTCATCACCAAACTTTACACATGTATAATATCGATCCATATGATCATGTAGAATTCTTTTTGGAATTTTTTGAAATTTTAAATGTGATTTTTAAACTATTTAAAATAAAGTCCTCCAATGCACCCATGTTCCAAAAATCCACTCTCCCCACACTCCTTGCATTGCAACCGGGCGCTTCGGTCTTCTTCCGTGCTGGCATTCATACATACACCTCACAAACCTGAGTTTTACCCGATCGTGCCGGGCCAAGCTGGAGCTGGAGCGAGACTCAGAAACCACGAGGAGATCCGCGCACGCAAGCACGAATAAACCCGTCTAGAAATCCGATCCGAGCGGAGCGAATCGCCGGTCGACCGTCGGAGGAATAACCTTTTTCCCCACAGGGCTCTGTCTGACCCTCCTGACCTCGACGTCCCGCAGACCCATTCATCCACCGTGCAGCGAGGAGGAGACAGTCAGACAACTGACCAATCACGTACGTACGCCCCTCCCTCTCCGTGTCTCCCCTCCCCCTCCGATCCCGTGGTTCATAAGCAGAGCCCCACGGGATAGAGATAGACCGTCGCACCGGGAACCCGCGCACGTCGACATCGCCGGCGAGGCGCCCGATGAGAAACGAACGGTCGCGATCAACCCAGGCCTTACAATGCGGACGATTCTTTCCGGGGAAGGCGCCCTCTCTCTTTTCGGCCGGCCTCGAGACGAGAGGATGGCGGGGCCCCTGGTACCACGTCCCGTGAAGATCCGATTGCGTGACGACCGGAACGTGCACCGTCAAAACGAACGGCTTTCTTATCACCGTCACTGTGGCCTGACAGTATCGAAAGGGAAAAAAGGCGTCGGTCCTTGTTGACCTCTCCATACAGCCGGCCACCACCCATCCATCACACGCACGTCATCCCACGTCTAACACGAGGCCCTAACCCGCATCATTACACGGTTGACCCCGCTACTCAAAGGCAGAGGCCCTAACCTGCACCATCATCATCATCACCCCGGCGATCTAGATTTGATTCCAAAGAAGAAGGTAAAAGTACTAGCGGCTCGTGCCATGGGCAGCAGCTACCTAGCTGGTTGCATTGCATGCAGGCAGCATGTACCACTGGATCTCCCTCCCGCTTTACTACCAAAGATCCCATTGACCACCGCAAAAGCACGGCCAACTTTGGCCATGACTTGGACATGCTCTAGTAGGGTACTCCTACTACTACGCCTTAATAATTGCACCAGTACAGCAGTACTACATGCATGTTTGTCATTTGCGAGATCCAAACGAACAAAAATATTTCCAGTTCTTCTCGACGCGTAGTGGTGTCTTGGAGCCGTCGGCATGCAGCACTGTTCAAAAATCTGCTTGGACGGAAGGGAAATGAGGAGGAGAAAGGCGGCCTCCCTCCTCAGCTCATCTCCTGTCATTTTCAGGAGAGGCCGATGAAGTTTCACCCGGAGAGTAGGCGATGATCCTGACGGAGGAGCGGCTTCCTGTGGATATATAAATGATAAACGCATTATTTCCGCATGCATCATGCATGGCACGCATGCAGAGCGGCCATCTATCTGCTCGTCCATCGGCCTGTGGTGAGAGGGACTGGAGCTGGAAAGATGGCCGTTTTAGGGCAGTGTGGAGCATGCATGGCTTGGGCTACAAATGTGGCGCCAAACAGTGATACTTCTATCTTTTTTTCCTTTCATGCATGGATGTTTCTGGCCTCCCTCTACCCACATACAGATATACTCCTATATATATAGGCTTCACACATTTGGATTGATAGATCTTATATCGCTGTGGGAATGGAAATGCCACGTGTTTGTGTATCTTAAATACTGTTGCACTGCTAGTACTAAACAGAAGTCACAAACTATATCTGATAAAATCGGGTTAGCCAAAGAGAAACATACGGTAAAATAGAGAGAATATTTGCCTATCGAAAATATAGGATTACACTTTACGAGAAGCTTGTAGGCTGAGACTGCCTGTGTGAGAGGAACCAATCATCCAAGACTGTAGTGCCGCGTTGGACCAGGACTGCCGCAGCTTTGGCAGTCTAGCCCCAGATTTACAACTGGACGCCTGCTGCTGGAATGGCAAAAGCAGGCGACATTATTTCTCCAACAACAATTATTTGTTCTATTTGTTGGAAAGAATAGTTGTTCCAATTATTCTTCCCAATGATAGCGGCTCAAGTTATCGTTACGCTCACCTGTATCTTTTGCAGTGCCGCCTAGCTACAATGAACTTGTGTTAGCATGCCAAGCACGTTCGCTAAGATGACGCAAATAGTACAAAAATAATTGGTATGTGCTACAGTCCAGTACGCATGCCAAGTTTGACGCGGCTTCAAGTATTTTGTCAACCAGATAACCCTATTTATATTGCATTTTGTTTGCACGTGATGCACTGTTTTTGTTCCGAACATGGTGCCCATAACTTTGGGGTTGGAGGGATATTATTATGCAAAAAATTGCCTTCATTTTTTTCACAAATGCATTCATGTGGATATGATTATTGAGCATATCTGACCGCTGGTACTCTATTTTTTGGTAGTTCAACAACAGTGCCAATCCATATGCTCAGTAGGCCACACATATGCATGATTGCTTAGCACGGGGAAAACTAAATAATACTCGGCGAAGTACCATGTGATTTTGGGTGCGTCATTTCGGGGTTGGTAGCCGAAAGATAAGCACCGACAAACAAGTGGTCAAAAGACTCGAAGTTGACATATGTCCGTACAATGCATTATTTATCTGGTTGTTCTATTTTACGAGGATCTATTGCATTTTCCGTTAATTTGATCATCTATAACTTGGGTATCACTTATGAATGGACCTCCATGCTGGGGTTTATCTGAAATTTTGGAACACAGATAAACCTTTGGTGATATTTGGTCACTCGAGCCACGAGGTACACCTAACTATGAAATGTGGACAAAGATTGCCATCCTAATTACTTGGAAGGTTGTTCACAATTAGAAATGGTAGAGTCTTCTAACTCAATGACGAGTATGTGACTGTCTCTTTTTTTACGGGAAACTTTCGATCTATGCATCTTCAATCATGGCAGTATAACGAACACGAGAAATAGTAAAAACTGCATCCATATTCGTAAACAACCTAGCGATGACTACAAGCACTGAAGTGAGTCGAAGGCGCGCCGCCGTCATCTCTCCTCCCTCCTCGGAGTCGGGCACAACTTGTTGTAGTAGACAGTTGGGAAGTCGTCGTGCTAAGGCCCCATAGGACCAACGCACCAGAACAAGAACCTTCGCCGATGAAGAGAAATTTATATCGGAAGGATCAAACCTGAAGACACATGGACAAAGACGAACAAAACCGGATCTGAGCAGATCCGTCAAAGATAACCACCGACTGAATCCCGCAAGATCCGCCGGAGACACACCTCCACACGCCCTTCGACGATGCCAGACGCACCACCGGGACGGGGGCCAAGCGAGGAGAACCTTATTCCATCTTCAGGGAACCGCCGCCGTCTCGTCTTTCTGTGTGGGACACAAACTCTAACAAAACTTAAAGAAGCACATAAAAACGGAGTCTTCCCGCCGGCAAGGGCTGAGATCCACCGCGCAGCCAGGGCCTTAAGGCCACAGGAGACGTGGCAGATCAGTGGCGCCGCCGACGGGAAGCAGAAATCCTAGCCGCTTTTCCTTGGGTGGAGAGACAAAGAAATGGCAATATCTCAATTGAGAATATGATATCTGATTTAAGCTTCTAGCACCATGTGTTTGACGACACTAATGTAAGGTTGTCGCCATGGTGTACTATGACTACATCTAATTGCGGTTCATCACACCTTTGTAGACAGTATTTTTGAGTACCCAATGGTTGCCTATGAAAACTTTTGTAAGTTTTGATTTTATTGATAATTTGAAATGCATCAAGCAGATACACAGTTACACGAACAGATAAAATGGATTCAAGGATGAAAAAAGAAGATGAAAGATGATAAACGTTTGCTATAGGGACTTCATTAGGCTATCCTAACAGGTGGTACAATACTACAGCACAACAGTACGGGAGCTTTGCTAATCAAAGTTTTTGTGTGATCATCCAAGTTAGAAAAAAATTATGTCCCAGACGAGGACGAAAATCTCCGAGATTAGCACGTGACACTAGCTACAGCTAGTGCCGTTGTGTCGCCTTTCTGCTGCTTATTTCCACAGGAGCAGCACAGAGCATGGGGTGCAATCTCCTCGCCTCTTTTTGGTATGGGACGTCCAACATGTCTTCAGTTCTCGCCCATACCTGTGTTGACAAATACGGCCACAGGTTGCGTCTCCAGACAATTTTAATTTCATCCCTCGCCATTCTAACCTAACAATGATGGTGGAGTAATGCATGACATGACCCCACATTATTGATAAGTATGATGTAGCCTGAGAATCAACAGCTTTAACGGAAAAGACTAAAAGAGAGTGCATGTGTCCTTATTATGATATGACGATGAACTAAAATATCTTCATGGCCATGGATTTGGCATATGATGATGCTCAAGACCACTTAATACCCATGATGCAGAAAATGTACTCTGCGTCTGCGCGCTTAATTCCAAAGGGTGTCCTCTGTAGTGCACACCTGCACGCCTGTGATCTAGCAGTACTATCTATCTACTACCATAACGCTGTGGCATTTGCTATAATTGTTGCATGCCATACGTCTACGTGTTACCGGAATTACCCAAGCCAAGATGCCATCCCTGTATACGCCAGAGCCGCGTCGTTTTCCGGTAAAACAAATGCATGGACGACGACGGATCGCATACGCCATTCTCTATCCGTCACATCAGTCTCCTTGGCCGTATCATAAGATCGATGCTCGGCCACAGCGACGTACGTCGGCCCCCGGTTTTAAGCCCGTCGCGACAAAGATGGGTATCTATCTATCTATCTATCTATCCGGGGAGCTGTGCATGCATAGCATATTAGCATGGCCGCTCGTAGAGGCGAGTCAAAGAGCGCCATTAGTACGTCGTCGGGAGCAGTGGCCTGGTTTGAGCTTTCTATTTCATGGCGGAAGAGACAAACCTGCGCTGCCGGATTGAAACTAATCGGCTCTCGATCGCCCATGCATGATTGGTACGTGTAGGCCGCCTGTTCATGACATAGTTAAGATGGATCGAGGTCGCACGTCCTTTATGATCGTCCGTCGCTGGGGCCGTCCGTCCGTCTGTCCACAGATTTCCGGATCCTCCGTAGCGCCATGAGCCGTACGTGCACGCCGTTTTTCTTCAGGGAAGGCGACGTACATGCATGGACAAGACGAAATGAATGAAGTACAGAGATAAGTCTTTGCCGCAACAGGGTAAAAAAGAGGAGGAATTGCTCGTCGGCCGGTCACGGAGAAAGGCTGAAACTTCCATGCAAGAAGCCCCGGGAAGGCTGACGGGCGGGCGCCGGCCTATCACCTTTAAAGGACCCGGAGGAAAGAGGCGAGGAAGAAAGCGAGCACTGCGCTGCCCTGACGGACCTATCGACCGACCTGGGCCGTGACCCTGCGAGCCAGGCATGCATGGATGCGCTTTCCCCATCTAACAGAACCGTGCATGCTAGCTGCTGCTGCCCGGCCACGGCCAGCCCCTGACCGTCGCGAATCCTTTGCTGCGGGGCTCGCCGGTCGGTCGGTCGTCAGAGCGCGCTTTCTTGCTCGGCGGCAGCATGGCGCCTCTGCCGCGGCAGCAAATGCGCCGAACAGTGGCTGTCAATGGATTCTCCTTTGGATTTTAACTGTCTACTGTTGCTCCCCCTCCCCACCTCCTCGTTCCCTGTAGCTCTCGATCGGCCACGGCGACGGCTCCTGTTTCGTGCTGCGCTGCGGGCATTTAATCGGCATGGCGGGCGATTTGGTGGGTGGATGGGGACGATGGCCGAAGCTGAAGAAGGAACGGGCCCGTCGGCGGAGCGGAGGTGTGGAGAAGCGAAGTCTGAACCCTGAAGTTTATGAAAAGAAAAATTGGAATACAGTCTAGTAACTCTGAAGTGTACTACTTATTGCATAATTTTTGCATTTGAAAGTGTTCTCTGCACTTGTGCGTGCATGGGCGAGGTGCGAGGAGCAGAAGGTTGGGGTGACTCGGATTGATGCGCTGAGCTTCCACTGTATAGCACCAACTCCTTGCTTGGTAGGGCATGCGGATAACAGTGAGACAAACGAGAGTAGTGGATACATTGTAGACGTAGGAGAAAATGTTGCTTTCGTCCATGTTTACTACTTCCTTCCTATATTTTTTTCAAAAGCATAGCACTTTCGTCGGCTGCGTTTCATTGTAGAAACGTAGCTTAGGACATCTCCAATGTCGTACATCAAATCGCCAGTAAATATTCAGACCCCATGGACCGGACATTTCGAGCCCTTCAACGCCGTCCACCAAACATCCATGGATCGGTCCAGATCCCCACAAACTGAAAGCAACTGATAGAGGTTTGCGGTCGTCCGGACGTCTGTCACGTACGTGCCTAACTGTGTGGTTCCACACGAAAACCTTCGCCGCGCATTCGCTGTCGCTAAGAGAAGACGCGTCTGCCTACCCGCATTCATGGCCGTCAGATCGACATAACTGGACGGCTAACCGGAGTCACTTCAATGCAAACGTGGCGATCGGGAAGCCTACAACGCCTGCTACTCCTGCATTGATGCGGCGCCGGGCCGCTTACCCCCGTTATTTAAGCAGATCAGCTATGCCGGAAAGGCATTTATTTATAAGGAATTTATTCTTAATTTCCAGGTTTTCAATGCCGAGACCACCCTAGTCCTTGGGTCGGCAGATTATATCCCATCATGCTAGGCGATATTTCTTCTTAGTCTCATCGGATTGCCAGAAAAATCGAGATCGAAAAACATCTAGTCTCTTTCGTACCCTCTTAGGTACCTCAAAGAAAGATAATAGGAACATCGGCATATTAGTAAGTACTGAATTAATAAGCACTAGCCGACCTCCATAAGACATTAGCTTGCTCTTTCAACAGCTAAGCTTTTTTTCAATTCGATCTCTCATGCACTTCCATTCTTTATTAGAAAGTTTGGGATGATGAATCAATATGCCCAAATAACTGAAGGGCAAAGAACCCAATTCACAACCGAACAATTGTATATGTGTCTTGCTCCTCTTTGGCTTTACCAAAGCAGAACAATTCGCTCTTGTGAAAGTTGATTTTTAATCCCGACAATTGTCCAAAGAGACAAAGTATTAGTTTCATATTCCGAGCTTTTGCAATGTCATCTTTCATGAAAAGAATAGTGTCGTCAGCATACTGTAAAATGGAAACTCCCCCATGGACTAGATGAGGAACAAGTCCATCAACTTGGCCATTCTCCTTGGCCCTACCAATAAGAACGGTCAACATATCCGCCACTATATTAAATAAGAGAGGAGACATCGAATCCCCCTTTCTCAAGCCCTTATGAGTCTAAAAATAGTGATCGATATCATCATTAACCTTAATTCCGACACTACCTTTTTTGGACTAGAGAACCCACTTGGTTCTGCCATGCCTCATTAAAACCTTTAAAGCGCATTGCCTGCTGAAGAAAAGGCCACTTAACTTTATCATATGCCTTCTCGAAATCCAGTTTGAAGATAACCCCATCTAGTTTCTTCGAATGAATTTCATGTAGCGTTTCATGAAGGACGACGCCCCCTTCTAGGATGTGTCTCCCAGGCATGAAAGCTGTCTGACTCGGTTGCACCACCGAATGGGAGATCCGTGTCAGACTATTAGTATCCACTTTCTTGAATATTTTGAAACTCACGTTGAGAAGACATATTGGCCTGAACTGCTCAATCCGAACTTCTTCTTCTTTCTTTTGGCAACAACGTAATCATAACAAATTTAAGATGAAAGAGTTCTACGTGACCGTTAAAAAATCATGAAACATCGGCATAAGATTATCCTTAATAATATGCCAACATTTCCTATAGAATTCCGCAGGGAACCCATCTGGTCCCGGTGCTTTATTCGGTTTCATTTGTGATATTGCATCGAGGACCTCTTCTTAGTAAATGGTGCATATAGAATATCATTCTCCTCTGACCGAAGTTGAGGGATATATCCAATAACAGACTCATTCAGGAAAACCGTGCTCTCTGTCGGAGGCCCGAATAGTTGTTTATAGTAGTTGGAGATATACGATTTGAGATTCTCATGACCCACCATGGCCCCTTTGTCCTGTTCAAGCTGGATTGTTTTCTTCTTCCTATGCTTACCATTCGCAATCATGTGAAAGAATTGTGTATTTGCATCCCCTTGGACAACCTTGAGAACCTTAGCATTTAATGCCCATTTGAGCTCTTCTTCTCTAAGAAGAGCGTGTAGGCATTGTGCAGCTTCGGATTTCGTGGCCTGTTCTGCCACATCGAGTAGGTTCACTTTTGCTTTTAGGTCCAAAGCATCTATTAATTGGGCGAGTCTTTCTTTTTCTTATTTATAAATCCCACTCTCGTTTTTGGCCCAACCCCGTAAAAATTGTCTTAAATGTCTAATATTGTTTTGCCATCTCTCTACACTTGATCGTCCACTAACAGGCTTCGCCCATTGTCGAGCTACGATGGCCATGAAATTCTCTTTCTCGAACCAACTCAATTCTAAAGAGAAAGTGTTCTTGTTACCAGTATGCATTGCGTCTCCCGAGTCTACTAGCAATGGTGTGTGGTCTGAGATCGCCCTCTGCATCGCATGCACTGAGACCAATGGGTATTTATGTTCCTATTTCACACTAGCGAGCACTCTATCCAACTTCTCATAAGTTGGATTGGGCAATGCATTGGCCCATGTGAACTGCCTACCTGTGAGTTCCATCTCCCTCAGACTGAGACTCTCGATAATCATGTTAAACATTAGGGACCAACGTCCATCAAAGTTGTCGTTCTTCTTCTCATCTCTCCTAATAATATTGAAATCCCCTCCGACTAGGATTGGAAGTGTTTCATCCCCACAAATCTGCACCAGGTCAGCTAGGAAATCGGGTTTAAGTTCGGGTCGGGCTGCTCCATACACAGCTACTAGAGACCAACAGAAACCATCCAACTTCGATCTCACCCGAAACATGACCGCAAAGTCCCCCCGAACCACTTAATCTCCTCTAGCGTTTCGCACCTAACCCCCAGCAATATCCCACTGGATCTTCCTCTAGGAGGTAGACAGTGCCAATCAAAGTCAATTCCGTCAGACAAAGTTCCAAGGAACTGTGAGGTGAAATTATCTCTTCCTGTTTCGAGCAGTGCAATAAAATCTAGTTTTTGCTCTATCGATGTCTCTGCTAGGAACCTTCTTTTAGCCAAGTCAGCTAGACCTCTGATATTCCAAAATATTCCTTTCATAGATCATCATGGAATTTTTATTAAGCTTAACCCTAGCACTTCTACGAGCAGCCGAAGTAGGATACACCTTCCTTTTCCAGGATCGCTTGGGCTTATCCCCCTCGCCATTTGTATCCTTATTACCGGAATGACTCGAGACAATACTTTCCATTGCTAAAGGTTCTACATTGTCCTCAATCTCTGACCCTTCTATTCCATCTTCGGCCTTTGTAGTAGGCATGAGATCATTACATAGACTTTCAAGGGATGATATCCCTAACTTTTTCATATCGTCCTCATTCATAGGTCTAATGGCCGCGACGTTACGAATAATTTCAGATGCCCTCTTCGCTTCTAAGTCTAAAAGGTCATTAACAGATTTTGCAACTTCCTTCTCATTCGACCGAAGTGAAACTCCTAAGTTATGGGCCTTATCGATAATTTCATGTTTAGAGAAATGCAAAATTGAACAACTCTTATTAAATGACATACTGTAGTTGCCTCGACATCGCGAAGCTTGGCCGCCCTCATGGCATGCTCTAACTGTAGGTCGTCTGCGTCTGGTTGCTCCTAGATCCGGTTGCTGACATGCCTGCTAGTAGACACCGGGTCCAAGATCCCACCAAAAGCGATAATCTCCTCCGTAGACCTCTCCCGAGGTGTCTGCTCCCTAATATTACGCCCACCCCTCATGGCCAGTGAAGACGGGGAGGGGGCGTGCTCGAGTTAGCACCTCCAGAACTTAGGGAGAAAGGGACCGCAGAGCCTCCAGCTCGCCAGCCCCAATCCACACCATACCGCCATAGTGGTTGGGGAACACCACGGGAGATGAGGAGGTGAGGGCCTCCTGCCCGCGCCCCTCCCCACAGCGGTCGTGGATCATCACGAGAGAGGAGGGTGGTGAGGGCCTCCTGCCCGCACCCCTCCCCTCCCATGACGGTCGTCTCGATGTCCGTAGCACCTGTAGCCGAGGAGACCATCTGGGTGTGCCTACTCTTCACAACCGAGACGGTGCCCCGAGCGACTGATGCTGGGGAGGCGCAAGCGAGGGCCTCCTGCCCCTTTGTCCCTTCAGCCACATCATCAGCAAGATGCGGCGTAACCACCCCGGGCCCGGAGATCTCCCGAGGTGGTGTGGGAGCGGTCGGTGATACACAATCATGAATGATCACCGGTGGTATCTCAAGTTCAACTGGTTTGTCCATGTCGACTCTGTTGCGCCATAATCAATTGGGGGCCGAACACGATCCAAAGGAACCAAACCATAGTGTATTCATCAGTGTCGTGGATGATGTGGTCCCCTTGGCACACTTATCTGCCTTATCAGACCGTAGCTTGGGCCCCTTGGTTGACTCCCGAGATGTGTCCTCAGACCCCCCGTTCTGATTCCCAAGGGCTCCACCCCCTCAGTCGTGTCCATATCATGTTGCTCGTCAGACTCCTGGAATAGCGGTGGATCCTTGATCTCAATCTCTAACTCATACGTGACCCCCACATAGGTCCACTTGACCACATCCGGCACGAACTCAATACTGACCACACTGAAGAGTAGCCTCGCCACACCATGTGCACGAGTGAAAGGCATATCATCGATGTGGTGCACCTGAAAAACATACCCAAATCTGATACAAAGGTGTGCCCCGCTGGTTCTTTCTACTTCCACTCATCGAACTCCATGATGATGTTAGTACTCGGGACTCTGCACATAGCAAACTTAAGAGTATGTAGCTGATCCTCCTTAGTGGGAAACTCTACCTTGTAAGTCTGGTTCTCCAGCTTGACAAGGTTCCACTGAAAATGGCTCGGTGCCAACTCACACAACTGCCGCACAATCTGTGCTTCCATCATGAACCCATTAGTCACCCTGACTACTCCTGGAAAAGATCCCTCCATCACGTGCGTCGATGGTGCCACATCAGGTGACTCAAAGAACATCAACTCCTGACAACAAACTCCGAATATATTGACCACCGGTTTAGGTCCCGAAAGAAGAGGACACTCACCAGACACATGTTGCGACTTAAGGCAGTAGTCACATAACTCCTTAGTGCAATCTGCCATGAAGTGCCCCGGCTTGCCACATCTATAGCATGTCAACTTTTTCTTCTTAATAGCCCATTTAGATAATTTTTCACCATTTGTCTTGTTTGTCCCCTTATCAGACTTACCGTCCCCTGTCTTAGCGGCCCCTGGACCGGCACCAGAATTTTGATAGCCGCAAGAGCCCGGACTGTACCTATAGCAACCTCAGACAAAGCAGGGGAGGACGACGACACAGCAGCCGTTGCAGTGACCAACTCAGCTTAAGCCACTTCATCAGCGTCGATAGGAGGCGGTGGAGATCGCGGTGGAGGTGGGCGCCGACCCCCTCCTCTCCCGCCTCGGAAGACACGGTGATCCCCGCCCCAGTTATACCGGTTGTTAGGGCCGGCTACTCCTTCAACGAAATTCCCCGGTGGTCCTTGGAATCTGCATCCCAGTCCTCCACCGTTAAACCGTGCATACAAGCGACCACCTCCAATGCATGATGAGCCGCGGTGTTGGCCCTCTCCATAAGCATCATAGCCGTCGTTGTCGTGGATCTAAGACTGACAGTAGAATGGGGGGTAGGTATGAGGAGGCAAGATCCTAGCTATGGAGTAGTTGTACACACGAGTTTACGAGTTCAGACCCTTCGCGGAGGAAGTAACAGCCCTACGTCTCGGTGCCCTGAGGCGGTCGACTGGATTATATGCGTGTGTGAGTTTACAAAAGATGCGAACCAGTGTCCTGGAGGAGGGGGGTGGCTTATATAGAGTGCACCAGGACCCCAGGTCCCCTCCATTATGCGGGGTTCAATGTACATAAAGAAGGAGCGTTACAGGTAACGTCTGTATTAAAGTGCTATAAATGATAGTTAAGTCTATGAGTAAACACCCAACCGTTGCTGTGTAGAGTGACTTTAGATCTTCTGTTTGTCGAGTGATTTCTGTGACGGTCGAGTGACATTGATTATTCCGAGTGGAATGTCTCCGTCGAGTGGATGATGGTACCCTTTGAATGCTTCTGGCGTTAGGGTGATGTCCTTGGGGAGGGTGTCTAGGTCAGGCCTATGACCCTACCCTATGTGCATAGCTTCATCATTAGCCCCCGAATGGTTCGAGGCTTGAGTGGAGGAGGAGTCGAGAATTCCTCCGATTCAATTTTTGTGCTCCGGGAGTGACTTATTGCGACCAAGCGAACAACCATGATGATCTCGACTCTTTTTCAGTCGCCTTGATCCATTCTTGAATCTGCCGAGTGAACTTTATTATGATGTCTTGAGTACTGAAATGGAGAAGATATTCCGTCTGACAGATTGCCTTGCTGCGCGCGGATATCATGGGATTTGGTTTTTGGGAAGCCCACGGGACGGGGGAGGCCGCGGTAATCGGAAGGGATTAGGTTAGGCCGCCTCGATCACCGTGCCACCTTTTTCACCACATACCTCGCATGCGATTGTTGCGGGATTTGATTGGGTCATCCGGACACACAGGTCAGCCACTCGGAAGCGGCCCCATATAAGGCATCGGGCCGGGGTTTTATTCAAATAGTGTGTCTTCGTTCTTCTCTTTCTCTCTCAGTTTTCTCCACTGCATCTGCTCCTGCTCCAGCGCCACCGCCCCGTTCGAGCTCCACTCGCCGTGATGGGGAAGGAGAAGATGATGGCATTGGAGCGCGCGAAGATGGCAACGGCGAAGGCGAAGGGGAAGAAGTCCGGCCGGGGCGGATCTTCCTTGAGGGCCGGCCTACCGCCGGGCTGGATCCAGGGCGACTGGATTCGCTCAATGATCCGTCAGGACGACATCGACGACCTGGTCGAGGGGGGACTGATCCCCCACGAATCGGCGTGACTCCCGGGGAACGAGACCGAGCCGTAGCCACAGGAGGGTGAGCGCGTTCTCCTCGCTACTAACGTCGACCGCGGGTTTTCCTTGCCTCCCCACCCTTTCTTTCGAGGTTTCTTTAACTTCTTTGGGGCGCAACTCCACCACTTTACCCCGAACACTATCGTGTATCTTGCTGCTTTTGTGTCCATGTGTGAGAGCTTCCTGGGCTGTCGACCGCACTGGGGCCTCTTCAAACACATATTCACATGCCGTTCTCAGTCAGTCAAGAAGGCCAACCCGAGTGACAAGAGGACGCAAGTGATTCATATGTGCGGGGGTCTTGGGATTCAGATGAGGAGTAAAAGTACTTTCCCAGCCATGATCCTTCTTGAGTCAGTACGAGAGTGGCAGTCGACCTGGTTCTACTGCAAGGACCAGCCGACTCTGGGTCAGTTGACTGGACTTCCTCCCTTTCCATGGCCCGAGTGGAGAAGCCCTCTGCTTTGAAAGTGATCCCAGAGGAGAAGGCGCAAGTGAAAGTGCTGGTTGAGCGAGTACTTCAGCTTGTCTGTGATGGGGTAACCGGTATGGATCTATTGGAGGTCTTCCTCAGGCGACGCATCCAACCACTTCAAGCTCGTGACCATCTGATGTCGACGTATTCGGGCACTGAAGACACCACTCGTATCCATCCAGAGGAAGTCGACGATGCTACGTTGGAAGGGTGGCTGAAGAGTATTACTTGCAACAAGGACAACCCCAGGGGATCTCGGAGGATTCCTCCACTCAACAACTTGTATGAAACCGACAAGGTATGACTCCAAATGGTCGAGTGTCTTCTTGATTTATCAAGTAGCCGTTTGCTGTCATCCGACTGACTCCTATCTTGGTTGTTGTCTTCTAGGCCCTGACTGAGATGTACTCGATGCCCAACGCGGAGCAGGAGCAGGATCTAGAAGGAGAAGAGAGTGGAGGTGAAAGTGGCGAGTGGCACTCGGACGATGAAGAGGACGAGGATAGCGACAACCCGAGTGATGAAGAAGAGGTCGACTCTCCTCCTCGTAGGGAAAGACGATCCAAGCTTTCTCACGATCCAGCAAGCACCCGCAGAGAAGCGACCGCGCAAACTGGACAGTCATCGAAGCACCCTCGGACGTCTTTTCCAGCGCCGACTGAAAAGGCATCGAAGCAACCGAAAGCTATGTCGTCCAAACCGCCAAAAGCCTTGCCGAAGATCAAAGTGGCCATCCCCATTGCTTCCGGGTATTAGTTGGGCTTGATTTCTTGTTTTAGTATGAATCTGGATTTGAGTCGACTCATTTCATCAAACATGACCGACTAAATTCTGAACTTTGTAGTGCTGCTACTTCTGGGACCTCGACCCGCCAATATGAAGATGAGGACATGTAAGATGCGGTCACCTCCAACCCGGGTACAATCTTCGTGATCTTGTTCTCGATTGCTCGGTCGATTAAATTCTGGTGACTCATCTAGGGTCAGCTGATTTCTTTGCAGCCCCTCCCAATGTCATTGAGCTTCCGGATGATGACGAGGACGTGCCTCTGAGGCCTAGGAGGAAGAAGGCAACAGCTAGCAAGACATCCCAGTCGGAGCCGGCGGCGGAGCGGGTAGTTCAACGGATCGAAGATGCGAGTAGGGTTTCTGTAACCTTTGCTGACCCTATGTCGAGTGCGCGTCCTGCATCGTCAACTGCTCCAGAGCTTGTTTCAATCATCCAACTTCATGCCTCGGATCTCCAAGCCGCTGCGTCTGGACCATCCGTCCCCTTCTTTGCCACTCATCATGTTCCATAAAGCCAGTCGGACGCCGCTGCGGAGGCTATTCGTCAGGCTAGCATAATGATGGAGCGGGTGAATGCGGTGCACGAAAGCAGTCAGGCTGCTTATGATGCCAGCGTGGCTCTTCGAGCCAATGTCCAGGTAAGTCAACTTCCGACTGAACTTGTTCTTTTAGGATATGCTACCCGAATATTTTCCTTCCCGCAATCTTTCATTGTCTTGCACTTCAAGATTGTACACCCACTGGGTGCAGTCGAGTGGAATCCGATCCAGTGGGGGCACGCCAAGTGCACCCACTGGGTGTAGTCCCCGAGACCGCAGTCGACTGCTGGCAGTCGGTTGAGGTCTGAGCACTTCCCTTTTTTTACTCGGCCTGGGCGGACCGGCCGAGTGGAATCTGAACCAGTGGGGGCACGCTAAGTGCACCCATTGGGTGTAGTCCCCGTGACCACAGTCGACTGCTGGCAGTCGGTTGGGGTCTGAGTACTTCTTCCTCTCCCTTCTCTTTTTTTGTACTCGGCCTGGGCGGACCAGCCAAGTGGAATCCAAACCAGTGGGGGCACGCTAAGTGCACCCACTGGGTGTAGTCCCCGAGACCATAGTCGAGTGCTGGCAGTCGGTTGGGGTCTAAGTAGTCTTGAAGTTTTGTTCACTCGGAAGTAGATAATCTTTGATCTTGTCGATTGATATGTCTCTTACTCACTGTAGAAATATTGTTCGCTTATCTCCAAGTTTGCCGAATTTGAGGAAAAGCAAAGGCAACTCAATCTTGACCTGGAGTTGGCTCAGCAGAACTTGAAGAAGGCTCAAGATGAAGTCGCTGGTACGGAAGGTAACGACCCGTCGAGTACTTATCTTGACCATCCTTCAAGTTATCTCTTCATTCTTCTATTTGATCTAATTGTGTATTTTGCAGAGAAAATGAGGCTGGCCCTGGAGAAGGACTCGGACCTTGCAGCTGCGCAGAAGGAGGCTCAAGAGAAGACTGCCCTTGCTGACCAGAAACTGGCTTCGGTCGGAGCGCTGGAGGAAGAAATCAACAAGTTGAAGTCGTCTCTCACTGAATCCAATCGAGAGGTGACTCGTCTGAAAAAAGATAAAGTGGCTCTGAACGACCAGCTGGAAAGCATGACTCGCAGGAGGAACGATTCAGAGGCTTATATGAAAGCTCTCGCCAAGAAACTCTTTCTTATGCTCGAAGGTACCCCTTTTTTACCCGACTGTTTTACTGTTTGCAATTTAGACCTGACCAGTCGACTCATTAACTCCTTGACTCTGCAGAATTCTGCCAAAACTTTGAAGAGGAGACTGGACGGGTCGAGACGGGCTTGGACCCTATCCTTTCTCCAGTCGGCGACGAGGCTGCCATGAATGTGCTTCGACTGGAATCCCGCGTCGCCAGTGTTGCAAGTTATCTTGCCCGTCTGAAGGTTGCAGTTTCACACATCGACTCATCGCTCTGGCCAAGGGCAACGCTTCAGAATGATCTTGAGTCTCTGATGGCTCGACTCAATGAGGTCCCTGGTCGAGTGCAGGAATGGAAGAAGTCCTCTGCCCGATACGGTGCTCACGTGGCTCTATCACTGGTCAGGGTCCACTGTAGAGAAGCTTGAGAGGAGAAGCTGGCGGCGATCAAGGTCGCCAACACAAAAAGGCACGACTTCTAGTCCTTCATGGAGACTTTCATTGCTACTGCCACTCGGATCGCTGACGGGATTGATTTGGACGAGTTCGTCGAGCCTGCAAGTCCTCCTCCTGCCGAGTGAACAAACTTGATACTTAAACTTGCTTTAAATTTGCCTCGGAATGCCGAGTGGTTCTTATAATCGTTAAACTCCTTCGGGCCTGGCACCCGAGTACTTTTATCTTCGTCCTGAAACTCTTGCGACTTTATCCGATCTTGGTTTATCTTCTGCATGTGCTTGCGTTTGCCTTCGAGTGGAACTTAATAATCACTCCGAATATTTTTTGAGATGCAACTCTGAGGGAGATATCCCAGTCGACCTGCGCCTCGTCGTCCTTGTGGATAGGGATGGAGCAGACATTGTACTTGTGGCGCAACTCCGTGGAGAGGATTGCAGTCGACCTGCACCTCATCATCCTTGCGGATAGGGATGGAGCGGACATTGTACTTGTAGTGCAGTTCCATGGAGAGGATTGCAGTCGACCTGCACCTCGTCAACCTTGCGGATAGGGATGTTTTTCAACTTAGGCGAGTACTAGACTGCAGCTAAGCCCCCGGGTGTGAGGTTTTCTCATCACTCGGTAGGATTTTTGAAACTTAGGCGAGCACTGGGCTGTAGCTAAGCCCCCGAGTGTGAGGTTTGCTCATCACTCGGTAGGATTTTTGAAACTTAGGCGAGCATTGGGCTGCAGCTAAGCCTCCAAGTGTGAGGTTTG